>NC_133324.1:903639948-903674021 GCF_042186555.1 Aquarana catesbeiana | reverse complement strand
AATCCCCTTTAAAGCTAGCCATGCACACGTTTCCAGCTGAATTGGCCAAAAGTCGTATTGTTCGTTCAACTAAATGATTATATCGATATGTGTGTGGTCACCCCAAAGCTGGCCTTACTATTAAAATTAATTTCAAATTTCCATTTTTTTTCTTTATTTTTAGTTTTTAAGTCATACAGGTATAATCAATCCAGTTAGAAGACCATGTTTTACAATAATAGGTAGCCGGACTGCACACAGGAAATAATATAGACGGATCTCCCAATCCCTAAATATATGATATATAAAAAAAAGAAAGATAAAAATGTTAGAAGACCATAAAAATACATTGTCCATTGAACATTGTGCACATAAGGAAGTTAGACTAACACTATCCGAAACTCAAAAGAACATGACAATAATAATCAACACCAGACAAGTATAGAATCAGAGATCACATCTGAGCACATGATGTCCATATGCACGGAAAATAACTGGTTGAGGTGCATCCCGTATAGCCATATATATATATAGTAAGAGAAGAAAAGGAAAAAAGAGAAGAAAGAGGCCATGACTGGGAAGGTGAGAGAGAAGAAGAAAAAGGAAGGGGGGTTCTGTGTGCGAGGAGAGTCGAGCAGACCAAAAACATCCCAGCTAAAGTCCCTGGCTCGAATTTTAATTTTAAGAATGTTCATTAGATTTTTTTACGTTGCCTAATCATAAGATGGGTCAAATTGACATTCGTTTTTGACCACAGTGGTGAGAAAATTCAAAGGAAAAGGATGGAAATTTTTTCTTAAACGATGGTTATTCTAACTGTAAATGTGGTTTTTAATTTGAGAAAGTCTATTCTCTCCAAAATCAAATATGGAAAGCAAATGTTTCTTGAAGTACTTTGGAATGAAGTCATCGAATGTAACGTTTGTTCGAAAATCTAGTTTATAGCCAGCTTAAAGTGTAAGTAAACCCCCCTATCGTTTTCAGCCAAGGAAGCTGCCATCTTTACCTCTGTTTAATTTACAACTGCCATGATACTGCACATGTGATCAGTTATGACACCAGCCATTGGATGGTTTGACAGTTTAGTTGAGAGCACAACCAATGGGAGTGTTACATTTCTGGCATGTGCCATAAATGGAACTGTTTTATGGATGGGTTTTCTTCCACTTTAAGAATCAGGATCTACTTGCAGAAAGTCCTCTGTGTGCAATAATTAGACTGCCTGAGGAGTTCATTAGCAACCTTTATAAAGTTCTGAGAAGGTCTAATCATCTCAATGTGAGTTCTAATTTGGTAGTATCTCTTGCACCTATTAGGACACCTAAATGCAGCTTAGCTCTAAAGTAGGATAAAAGTACAAGGCAACAGTAAGACACACTTGATAAATAATGTGTGTTCTCAGCATGGAAGCTGGTGAAAAGAGCTAGCTCTCACTTTCTGTATGTATCAGCAGGGGTCAGGCAAGGGGCTTTCTCCTAGACCATCCAGCTAGCAGTAATATTATGAACCAGGCCATATCTCTTTAACGTTTATTAGGAATAGGTCGGTAAAGGAAGATTCAAGGTCAATCCAGTTTCAATAAAAACTATATATGCAACTGTAATGTGCTGATTTGCAATGCTATTACCTTGCACTAAAAGACAATGGGGGAGATTTACTAAAACTCGTGCACTCAGAATCTGATGCAGCTGTGCATGGTAGCCAATCAGCTTCTAACTTCAGTGTGTTCAATTAAGCCTTGACAATAAAGCCAGGAAGCTGACTGGTTTCTCTGCAGAACTACACCAGATTTTGAACTCTCCAGTTTTCAATACTTACCAACTGTCACAAATTTCCCGGGACATTCCCGGGATTTAGCCCCCTTTCCCGGATTTAGCCATTCCCGGGAAATGTCCCGGGAAATTCTAATTTTACCGTTTTTTGTTTTTTTCGCCGCCCGCCGCTAGAGGTCTGTGGCCGATGGAGACAATGTCTCCACCAGCCGCCATTTTCCCGGAGGCCAAATTACTATTTAGTAATGGCCGGGTGACTGCCAATAGAATTTGAGCTGTGGCACCGCCCACCTCCCGCCCCGCTGCGACTTGATGTGGGAAGGGTGGGCGGTGCCACAGCTCAATTGCTATTGGCAGCCATCCGGCTATTTTGTCCCATACTGCACTGCTGGGAATGCCTGACTCCATTGGGGGATGCCTGGTGTAAAGACAGGACTCTGCTGGCAGTGCCTGATGTAAGGTGGGACTCCGCTGCAATGTCTGATGTAAGGGGGGACTCTGCTGCAATGTCTGATGTAAGGGGGGACTCCGCTGCAATGTCTGATGTAAGGGGGGGACTCTGCTGCAATGTCTGATGTAAGGGGGGACTCCGCTGGCAATGTCTGATGTAAGGGGGGACTCCGCTGCAATGTCTGATGTAAGGGGGGACTCCACTGGCAATGTCTGATGTAAGGGGGGACTCCGCTGCAAGTCTGATGTAAGGGGGGACTCCGCTGCAATGCCTGATGTAAGGGGGGACTCCGCTGCAATGTCTGATGTAAGGGGGGACTCCGCTGCAATGTCTGATGTAAGGGGGGACTCCGCTGGCAATTTCTGATGTAAAGGGGGACTCCGCTGCAATGTCTGATGTAAGGGGGGACTCCGCTGCAATGTCTGATGTAAGGGGGGACTCCGCTGCAATGTCTGATGTAAGGGGGGACTCCGCTGGCAATTTCTGATGTAAAGGGGGACTCCGCTGCAATGTCTGATGTAAGGGGGGACTCCGCTGGCAATGTCTGATGTAAGGGGGACTCTGCTGGCAATGTCTGATGTAAGGAGGGACTCCGCTGCAATGTCTGATGTAAGGGGGGAACCGCGCTGCAATGTCTGATGTAAGGGGGGGACTCCGCTGCAATGTCTGATGTAAGGGGGGACTCCGCTTGCAATTTCTGATGTAAGGGGGACTCCGCTGCAATGTCTGATGTAAGAGGGGACTCCGCTGCAAGTCTGATGTAAGGGGGGACTCCGCTGCAATGCCTGATGTAAGGGGGGACTCCGCTGCAATGTCTGATGTAAGGGGGGACTCCGCTGCAATGTCTGATGTAAGGGGGGACTCCGCTGCAATGCCTGATGTAAGGGGGGACTCCGCTGCAATGTCTGATGTAAGGGGGGACTCCGCTGGCAATGTCTAATGTAAGGGGGACTCCGCTGCAATGTCTGATGTAAGGGAGGAGTCAGCTGGCAATGCCTGATGTAAGGGGGGACTCCGCTGGCAATGTCTGATGTAAGGGGGGACTCCGCTGCAATGTCTGATGTAAGGGGGGACTACGCTGCAATGTCTGATGTAAGGGGGGACTCCGCTGGCAATGTCTGATGTAAGGTGGGACTCCGCTGCAATGTCTGATGTAAGGGGGGACTCCGCTGCAATGCCTGATGTAAGGGGGGACTCCGCTGCAATGTCTGATGTAAGGGGGGACTCCTCTGGCAATGTCTGATGTAAGGGGGACTCCACTGCAATGTCTGATGTAAGGGGGACTCCGCTGCAATGTCTGATGTAAGGGGGGACTCCGCTGCAATGCCTGATGTAAGGGAGGAGTCAGCTGCAAATGCCTGATGTAAGGGAGGAGTCACCTGGGGACACCTGATGGCATCTGGTGGCAGGCGATGTGAAAGGTGACACGCTCAGGGTTCCCACTGATTCTGCATTATGGTGAGTTAAATAATTTCATTCTATATTACAATGTAATTATAGAAATAATGCATTTCAATCATCCTGACACCATAACAACCATGGTGCCGGCATGATTGAAGGCGCCAACACCAGGTGTTTGGAGTATCTTCATCTGCTGATTTGTTAAACTTTCTGGAATACATATATTTCTACTGTTGTGTAGGATCTGGGCCTGCTGTCCCTCCATCCCTCTTTCTTTCTCTCTTTTTCTTTCTCTCTTTCTTTTTCTTTCTCTCCCTCTTTCTTTCTTTCTCCCTCTATCCCTCATTCATCTCATACCACACCCCTTCCGAGCCACGCCCATTAAGACACGCCCACTATTCTGCTCAAACCACGGCACATTTTTCTGTTACTGTATGTCCCGCCTACAAATGAATGCCACGCCCCCTAATTATAGCAAGGCTCTGCCTACATGCAAAAAAGTGTCCCGAATTTTTTTTTTTGCAATGTTGGCAACTATGGTTTTAGGCTGGGATCACACTATAACACGCAGCTGCTCACAGCAGGAGTCCAGTGCATCTCCACAGTTTCAGGTCCGATTTCAGCCTGAATCTTTGGCTGAATTTGGACCTGAAATGGCCCAAAGGACGCACAGGGCTCCTGTGCAAATCGCACCGGAGCCACTGCGGAGATGTGTCAACTGGCTCCATAAAGAGCCGGTCACAATCTCCTGCTATGCGAATTGGATGCAGGGAAAACCTCATCAAATTCGCATAGGTGTGAACCCACTACTTAGTGGTTAAGATAGGTTGTCAACACACCAACAAACTTGTCTCACTGGACTGAATGAAAAATCTGTAACATGTGGCTCGCTATTATAATGAATTCCAAATGAAATAGTACATTAGATTTTTGGCACCGTAACTCCTAACTTTTGGCTTATCCCTACATGTTAAGCAGACCCTAAAAGTTACCTCTACCTTTTTCAAAGCCTAATATGATCCCTACCTTTCTGACCTGCATTAGTGGTGCTAGCATCGGGTATATTTTCATGTTAAATACATGAAGTCTAAGCAACGTGCAATGCTACCATACTCGGGTCAAGCAGTGTGGCCCAATTTACTTGAATGTGTGGCAATTCTGTCTGCCAAATTCGACATGGGGTATAATTTTTGCCGCAGCCAAAAAGCAAAACATCATGGCTGTGGCATGTCTACAACCATGAGGGTCTGCCATGTTATCTCTGAGGTTTCCAGTTGAAACAGGCGCATGTGTGGGGCTGAATGAGGGAAGATCAAATTCCTCCATCTAAGTTGGATGAAACTCCCCTGTTGGCTATTGTATTCAGACAGCAACAGCATGCACAGCTGCCTAAATACCTGAACAGTGACTGAGTCTGCATCTGACTGGATGTACTCACTATTTAACCCATAATTTTCCACCCTGCTCTGACGATATTTTGAACGACAGGGTCACACAAGAGTCAAATTTCATCGGATTCCTGCAATGATTGGTCCCTTTTACACGAGAGGTCCGATCAGGTCCACCTGTTTGTTTTTCAGGCTGACCCGATCGGACCCTCTATTCTTCCCCATGGGCAGTGACTTGTGTCCATTTACACCCGGCTACCTCCGATCTGGCAAAAACAAGCAGAAGGGGATCCGCTCCTCTCCATCTGGCCGGATCGGATCATGGAGCAATCGATATAAACGGAGAGCGGACACAGACATGTCATCTGCCCGCTCTGCTCAGCTCAGCAGGGGATCATCGAACGGATCTCCTGGTAAGAAAAACTGGATCCAGTCCATGTGAAAGGGACCTTTATATAACTTTTTTTCCACACAGTGTCATCAAATTTTGTAAAATTGTAGAGTCGTGACCATAAACTGCAAACCAAAAGAAAGTAGATCTCCTTAAAAAAAGCCACACCACAAATTCCTTATACCAGTAAACAATATATTTATATATGAAAAAATAAAGAAATAATGAAATACCTGCTAACTCATAAATACAACTAAAAATACATGCCCAACAACATACACATTACCCCATGTCACCTGGTATATAAATGTGGATATATAAAAAAAAACTAAAAAAAAAATACAAAATGTGTAATTTCCAGTTTTGTACATTTACTGTATGTAGCGGGGACACATTTTTGATGTAACTTGATGTCAATGTTATATCTTATCCTCTGGCGCCATCTAGCGGCCAAAGTGCAAAAGGACTGAATCTTTATTTTCTTTTCGCTTTTCAAGTTGACCTGGAAGTTTTTGTTTGTTTATATCTGGACATTAACTTGACCTACCCACAATGCTCAGTGACTTCCACAAACCCCAGGGAACAGAACGGCATTGTGGGCATAGTTGCCAATAGTCCCGAATTTCTCGGGACATTCACGGGATTTAGACCCTTTTCCAGATTTTAGGGTTTCCCTGCAAATGTTCCGGGAAATCCCTTTTTTTACGATTTTTTTTTTTTTTTGGTAGAGGTCCCCGGCTGCCATTTTCCAGAAGACCGTTCCTGTCAAAAACAATGCCGCTGCGCTCTGTGTTTGCGCCGAGCTTAGCATGAATTGGCAGCGGTGGGTGTTCTGTGATTGGCCGAGCGACCTGCTCGGCCAATCACTGGACACCCACCTCTGCCCATTCATGCTAAGCTCGGCTCAAACACAGAGCGCAGCGGCATGTGCGGGACAGAGGAGGACGTGTTTGGAGGAGCGGGTCACATGTGGATGCAGGGCTGGACTGTGTCTGTGAGTAATCGCGCCAGCCCTGCATGTTCCCGGAGTGTCCTATAGCGCTGTGTGTCTCTCATCTGCTCTGTTAGGCGCCCCCCCTCTCCTCTCTGTCAGCCACCCTCCCTCTCCTCTCTGTCAGCCCCCCTCTCCTCTTTGTCTGCCGCCCCCCCTCTCCTCTCTGTCAGCCGCCCCCCTCCTCTCTGTCAGCCACCCTCCCTCTCCTCTCTGTCAGCTGCCCCCCCTCTCCTCTCTGTCTGCCGCCCCCCTCTCCTCTCTGTCTGCCGCCCCCCTCTCCTCTCTGTCAGCCGCCCCCCTCTCCTCTGTCAGCCGCCCCCCCTCTCCTCTCTGTCAGCCGCCCCCCCTCTCCTCTTTGTCAGCCGCCCCGTCTCTCCTCTCTGTCAGCCATCCCCCCCTCCTCTCTGTCAGCCGCCCCCCCCTCCTCTCTGTCAGCCGTCCCCCCCTCCAGCCGCCCCCCCTCCTCTCTGTCAGCCGTCCCCCCCTCCAGCTGCCCCCCCTCTCCTCTCTGTCAGCCGCCCCCCTCTCCTCTCTGTCAGCTGCCCCCCCTCCAGCCGCCCCCCCCTCCTCTCTGTCAGCCGCCCCCCCCTCCTCTCTGTCAGCCACCCTCCCTCTCCTCTCTGTCAGCTGCCCCCCCTCTCCTCTCTGTCTGCCGCCCCCCTCTCCTCTCTGTCTGCCGCCCCCCTCTCCTCTGTCAGCCGCCCCCCCTCTCCTCTCTGTCAGCCGTCCCCCCTCTCCTCTCTGTCAGCCGCCCCCTCTCTCCTCTCTGTCAGCCGCCCCCCCTCTCCTCTCTGTCAGCCGCCCTCCCTCTCCTCTCTGTCAGCCGTCCCCCCTCCAGCCGCCCCCCTCTCCTCTTTGTCAGCCGCCCCCCCTTTAGCCGCCCCCCCTCTCCTCTCTGTTTGTTGCCCCCCCTCTCCTCTCTGTCAGTCACCCCCCCTCTCCTCTCTGTCAGCCACCCCCCCTCTCTGTCAGCCGCCCCCTCTCCACCCGCCCCCTCTCCTCTCTGTCAGCCGCCCCCTCTCTCCTCTCTGTCAGCCGCCCCCCCCTCCAGCCGCCCCCCTCTCCTCTCTGTCAGCTGCCCCCCCCTCCAGCCGCCCCCCCCTCTCGTCTCTGTCAGCCGCCCCCCCTCCTCTCTGTCAGCCGCCCCCCACCTCCAGCCGCCCCCCTCTCCTCTCTGTCAGCCGCCCCCTCTCTCCTCTCTGTCAGCCACCCCCTCTTTCCTCTCTGTCAGCCGCCCCCCTCTCCTCTCTGTCAGCCGCCCCCTCTCTCCTCTCTGTCAGCCGCCCCCCTCTCCTCTCTGTGTGCCGCCCCCCCCTCCAGCCGCCCCCCTCTCCTCTCTGTCTGCCGCCCCCCCTCCAGCCGCCCCCCCCTCCTCTCTGTCAGCCGCCCCCCCTCCTCTCTGTCAGCCGTCCACCCTCTCGTCTCTGTCAGCCACCCCCCTTCTCCTCTCTGTGTGCCGCCCCCTCTCCTCTCTGTCAGCTGCCCCCCCCTCCAGCCGCCCCCTCCTCTCTGTCAGTCGCCCCCCTCTCCTCTCTGTCAGTCCCCCCTCTCCTCTCTGTCAGCCGCCCCCCCCTCCAGCCGCCCCCCTCTCCTCTCTGTCAGCCGCCCCCCCTCCTCTCTGTGTGCCGCCCCCCCTCCAGCCACCCTCCTCCTCTCTGTCTACACGGAGCTCCTGTATCACCGCCCACCCTCCACCCCGCCCCGCCCCGCCTACCCCCCCGCCCCACTTCGCTCCCACCACCCCCGCCCCACTCCACCCCGTTCTATTGTAACCACACAGCCGGCGGAGACCTACTAAGAAACCTGTTGTAAGGGGGGGCTCCGCTGGGGAAACCTGATGTAAGGGGGGGCACCGCTGGGGAAACCTGATGCAAGGGGGGGCACCGCTGGGGGCACCTGATGCAAGAACGGACTCTGCTGGGGGCACCTGATGCAAGGACGGACTCTGCTGGGGGCACCTGATGCAAGGACGGACTCTGCTGGGGGCACCTGATGCAAGGATGGACAGCTGTTGGCAGGCGACGTGGCAGGTGACACGCTCAGGGATCCCACTGATTCGGCATTATGGTGAGTTAAATGATTTCATTTTATATTACAATGTAATAATAGAAATAATGCACTTTAATCATCCTGACACCATAACAACCATGGTGTCGGGATGATTGAAGTGCTAACATCAGGTGTTTGGAGTATCTTTATCTGCTGATTGTTAAACTTTCTGGAATACACATATTTCTATTGTTGTGTAGGATCTGGGGCTGTTGTCCCTCCATCCCTCCCTCCCTCTCCCTCCATCCCTCCCTCTCCCTCCATCCCTCTCCCTCCATCCCTTGTTCATCTCAGACGCTAACCACACCCCCTTTTAGCCACGCCCATTTAAGACACACCCACTATTTTGCGTAAACAACGCCCATTTTTCAACGCGGCGCGCTCTGCGCGACGCATTTTTACTTTTACCCTATGCCACACCTACAAACGCATGCCCCGTCCCCTAATTATAATAAGACTCCGGCTACAGCCAAAAAAGTGTCCCTAAAATTTTTTTTACAATGTTGGCAACTATGTGTGGGAAGCCTATAAAAGGGCTGGGAGTGGCCAGCTTAGGTCTCTTGGACACGCATGGCCAGCCTGGGAGGATCTGTGTGAGGTCTCCAGTACAGTGCGGCCTACCTCCACGGAACAGCGATCCGTGCAGCGGCATTGTGACATCTCACAGAGCTGGACTGACGACGGGGCAAGACTGGGAAGGAGCCAGAGGAGTTTGTTGTAGTCATCTGTGAGTTCTGGAGCGTCTTGAGGACAGGAGCGGAGCATCACAGCATTGCCGGCCGGCCGGAGGGAGAACCCTGCACATCAGAGCGGAGTCTCCTGACAGCATTGTCCTGGTTGGGTGAGAGGGCTGAGGCCCACAAGTTTCTTGACGTACTTTCATACATCAGTTTACATAAGACAGAGATGCTGGGACCTGTAGTCCCACAAGCAAAGTCAAGAGGATTCAACACTAAGTCACTGCATCAAAGTTAGTTATAGCTCTGCTGCATCAGGACTTTGCTTTATAAATCAGGTTACTTTGATAAGGAATCATTAACTCTTGGATTACCTTGTTGCTAGCAGAAGAAAGAAGATAAAGAAGGACTGTTCAGTAACACATAAGGCCTTGGGTTATTTTACTATATCAGGGTGGTGTGATATTACAGGAGGGAGCTCCCTAGTGTTGTATTATACTAAATCAAGTCAACATTTGATTTGGTGTAGCTTTAAGCGCGCAGGAAATAGGACAGTGCTCATAGTGAGATACACTCACTCTGACGGTATCCTATTTACTTTGTTATACCTCTCATATATTATTTCAGACATTATACACCTGTATTGGACCTTTGTAATATAAAGTTTAGTTGTCTGTCAGACTATGTTGGTCTGACAGTACAACCATTGTAGTTCAAACCTTTTACAACAGCTACAGTAAATACGGTTATTATTTAAGTACAACTGTGTGATTGCTGTTTTTTTTTCCTCTTCATCACCAGCTGAGAAGAGGGTAAGGTTACTACAGACAGGTATATTATATTGAGTATTGTGAATTTGCCTTTGTGATTTCGTTTTACTGTACACTATTACACCACAGCTGTGTCAGGGGGACTGAGATATTCAAGGGGGTATAAAGCAGAGTACAGGCCCAAATAATTCAGCAGCTCCTTAGGGGGTTCGTGCTACATGTATATACCATGTAAACCACCCTGTTGGGTTTTCCCGATTGTTCAGTGACACCAGGTATAGCCGGCAGCACCAATCAGTGTATTCCGACAGCAGGGAAATCTCCCCGCTGTCAGGATACAATACCTCAGTGGGAAGGATTCCCATATCCACACTGAGTGTATGGATGGGAGAATCAGGTCATGTTTTTTCCTATTTAACAATCTGGTTGATGGAAAAAAAAAAAGGACTAATGTATGGGCTGCCTTCGTTTGGTCAGTGTAGACAGGAGATCAATCTACCACTGTTGTCTTCTCAAGGATCCCCTAGAAACCTCTGGAAGAACCCTAGGGTTCCACAAATCCCTAGTTGAGAAAGGATGCTTTAACCACTTGCTTACAGGGCACTTAAACCCCCCTCCTATCCAGACCAATTTTCAGCTTTCAGCGCTGGCGCACTTTGAATGACAATTGCGCAATCATACAATACTGTACCCAAATTAAATTTTTATCATTTTTTCACCACAAATAGAGCTTTCTTTTAGTGGTATTTGATCACCTCTGCGGTTTTGACTTTTTATTTAAAAAAATGTAAAAAACTGAATTTTTAAAAAAAAAATGTTTATTTTTTTAAATTTTGTTATAAAAAATTTTAAACGGGTAATTTTTCTCCTTCATTGATGTACGCTGATGAGGCGGCAGTGATGGGCACTGATAGGCGGCAGTGATGGGCACTGATGGATGGCAGTGATGGGCACTGATGGGTGGCAGTGATGGGCAGCACTGGCAGGTGGCACTGATTGGCACTACAGGTGGGCATTGATAGGTGGTACTTGTGGGCATTGATAGGTGGCACTTGTGGGCACTGTTAGGTGGCACTGTGGGCACTGTTAGGTGGCACTGTGGGCACTGTTAGGTGGCACTGTGGGCACTATTAGGTGGCACTGTGGGCACTGATGAGGCAGATGTGCCTCTTCCACTTGGGGACCGATGTCCCTCACATCCGATCCGGTGATCGGCTTTTTTTTCTACTCGCGCTGTCAGCGTGAGTAAAAAAAAAAAAAACGATTACCGATCTTTTGTTTACATCGTGTGATCAGCTGTCATTGGCTGACAGCTGATCACATGGTAAGGGGCCGGGACCGGCCCATTACACAGATCGGTGATCAGCCGAGTCTCAGTGACTCGGTGATCACAACGCGCCCGGCGCGCGCCCTCCAGGGCGCGCGCAGGGAGCGTGCACAGGGGAGGCCGTCATATGATGGCCTCCCGGGAATGTAGGTCCGCGCTGTGGCCGTCATTTGGCTATAGCGCGGATGTCTAGAGGTTAAGATAGTACTAAAGGGAAAAACTTGTTTTTTTAATTTTGGATACAGGAAAAGAGGATTATAACCTTTGTCAGCTTTTTTGCAATCTGCCATTTCCATCCTGTTCCATAGCTAAAACAGGAAGCTAGAAGAAACACCTCCAAAATGTAATCCCTGGTTTTCACCAGAAATAGTTACTCCATTGGAAGGCTTTGACTCTATTCCTGTCCTGGTGATATGGGATTTTCTTTGACTTTTACGCTCTGTGATAAGGATAACCAAGACAAATAGGATGAATCTCCCGAATAGGGACACAGATAATAATAAAAACATGAAAGGTGTTCTAATTACATATAGCTACACTGTTACGTAGTAGGTGATGTTGAAAAAAGACACAAGTCCATCAAGTCCAACCTATGTGTGTGATTATATGTCAGTCTTACATTGTATATCCCTGTAAGTTAAGGTCGTTTAGGTGTCAGTCTATCTAATAGTTTTTTTAAAATTATCTATGCTCCCTGCTGAAACCACTGCTTCTGAAAGGGAATTACACATTCTTGCTGCTCTTACAGTAAAGAACCCTCTATGCAGTTTAAGGTTAAACCGCTTCTCTTTTAATTTTAGTGAATGGCCACGTGTCTTTTAAATTTCCCTTTCGCGGAAAAGTTTTATCCCTATTCTGGGGTCCCCAGTACGGTGTTTGTACATTGAAACATGTCCCCTCTCAAGCGTCTCTTCTCCAGAGAGAATAAATTCAATGCTCATAATCTTTCCTCATAACGAATGTCCTCGCATCTCCCTTTATTAGCTTTGTTGCCCTTCTCTGGACTCTCTCCAGTTCCAGCACATCCATCCTGAGGACTGGTGCCCAGAACTGGACTGCATACTCCAGGTGCAGCCAGACCAGAGTCTTGTAGAGTGGGAGAATTATCACTTTATCCCTGGAGTTAATCCCCTTTTTAATGCATGCCAATATTCTGTTGGCTTTGTTTGCCGCAGCCTGGCATTGCATGCCATTGCTGAGCCTGTCATCTACTAGGACCCCCAGGTCCTTCTAATCCCATTCTACTCTATCCAAAACTAAAAAACATTTTTTGCCTTTAGTTATACTTTACATTTTTGGCCAAATTGGACCATGATATAATTTCATGACAACAGCAGACTCCCCCATTGGCTGACAACCTTCTAACAGAAACATCTGACAAGTTGAAATTCAGCTGGTTCAGCAGTGACTGGACTAATTTCAGTCAGCTTGTGGCCCTCCCCACTCAACAGAAGCCAATTGTTTGATTGGCTTCTGTCAACGTGACATGATGGAAAGCTTTGTCGAACAGCGGGTCCTGTAGTAAGAATACAATGTCCCAGCAGGGGTGATTTCTCCACTCACCTCATCCACCAGATAGCTGAATGAAAAAAAAAAAACCTAACCAGAGATGGCTAGCTTTACAAATAAAGCCTAATGAATTGTACCTTAAACTATCAAGGTTGGGTGACAATGGTGCCCATAGATATTAGATGACAGTCTCTCATGGTGTCCTTTTTTGGTCAGGCTGGCTGAAAGTACAATGGGGCTGATTTACTAAGAACAGTGCATTGTGCCGGTTCATACCTTAACCACCTCAATACCGGGCCTATTCTGGCACTCCTCTCCTACATGTAAAAATCATCATTTTTTTGCTAGAAAATTACTCAGAACCCCCAAACATTATGTTTTTTTTATCAGACACCATAGGGAATAAAATGGCGCTCATTGCAACTTTTTATCTTGCACGGTATTTGCACAATCATTTTTCAAACGCCTTTTTTTTTTGGAAATTTCATGAATTAAAAAATAACAAAACAGTAAAGTTAGCCCAATTTTTTTGTATAATGTGAAAGATGATGTTACACTGAGTAAATAGATACCTAACATGTCACGCTTTAAAATTGCGAACAATCATGGAATGGCGCCAAACTTCACAACTTAAAAATCTCCATAGGCGCTTTAAAATTTTTTACAGGTTACCAGTTTAGCGTTACAGAGGAGGTCTAGTGCTAGAATTCTTGCACACGCTCTAACGCACGCGGCGATACCTCACATGTGTGGTTTGAGTGGCGTTTACATATGTGGGCGGGACTTACATATGCGCGAGCTACCGGGGACAGGGGCATTTTAAATTTTTTTTTTTATTTATTTTATTTTACTTAATTTTTTTATTTTTACACTTTTTTTTACATTTTGTTTTGATCATTTTTATTCCTATTACAAGGAATGTAAACATCCCTTGTAATAGGAATCTATGTGACAGGTCCTCTTTATGGAGAGATGCGGGGTCAATAAGACCCCACATCTCTCCTCCAGGCTGGAAAGCATTAGATCGGGAATTTTTTTTTTACCGATCTCATGCTGACAGCCGCGATCGCGGCTTCGTTTATTTCCGGGTACCCGGGCGTGACATCATAACACAGCGCCCGGGCCTCCAACGGTCATAGAGATGACTGGTGACCATCTGGTCACCAGTCATCTCTATCGTCCTCATCCGGCTCCAGCCGATTTATTCTCCAGGCTCCCGATGGCACGGGAGAGCCCGGAGAAGCACCAGATGGCGGCGGGAGGGGGGGGGGGTCGTCCCCTCCCGTCGCCTATAAGAACGATTAAGCGGCGGAACTGCCGCTATGATCATTCTTATCGTGCACAGAATCGCCGGCTGCAAAGAATGATATCTGAATGATGTCTGTAGCTACAGGCATCATTCAGATATCACCACTCAAAGACAAGGACATTTATATACAGTGGCCCGTTTTAAAGTGGTTAATTGTTGCGTCGGATAAATTATTAATTGAGCATGCAAACCGGCGCACGCAGACGCGCAACACGATAATAAATATGTAAATGGCAACTGGTGCCAGGGTCACTGCTTTTTTCTCATTGATAATAGCGCACGCCCATCTCATTGGATGTGTCTTGTTAGGCAATTAGTAGGTGTTCTCACTTAATTAACCCTTTTGATGCTAATCTCATTCCTATTACTTTTAATTTTGTTTGCATGGGAGTTTGCATGTTCTCCCTGTGCCTGTGTGGGTTTCCTCCCACAATCTAAAAACATGCTGTAAATCGGATCCTGTCTAAATTGTCCCTAACATGTATGAATGTGTGTTAGGCACCCACACAAACAAACACCACCCCATGTTAAAAAAAAATAATTTTTTTTCTTAATGTGCAAATAAGGATCATCTCTTTCTCAGAGAACCTAGCAGCAGTACAAGCAACTTCCTGTAGAGGTGTGCTGTCATTCCGGCCACCGCTTTCCGAGAACCACATATGCGCATACCTGTGCGCACACAGCAGTTGCGCATCTCACATACACAGTGGTCACGCATCTAGATGCATTTGGCGCATCTAGCTGCAAAAACTCAATTTTTATGGAAATTAATAGTAAAGCAAATGCAGATTTCCAGGACTGGACTAACAAATGTTTCTAGTGAAAGGCAACTGGTGTTTTCTATTAAAGAGTTGTACTTAGGATTTCATTTAGTTTAACTTTGCAAAGACTCATTCCTTTCTTATTTTTGCTTGGGGATAGAGTGCAGAGGCATTAGAAGTCTTGTCAGTTTTTGGGGATATCTGCACCCCTGATAGGGTGAAGACATCTCCCAAATGTTGCCACTTTCTCCTTCAAATGTATTCACTTCCTGTCACATGACTTTCTGTCCTGCCAAACAGGAAGTGGTAAAACCCTACCAATGTCTTTCCTTGGGGACACACAAGTCAATATAGTTTCCCCATTAGGTAAATTGTACTCTAGCATTTTGCTGTGTACACCCCAAATTATTAGGTATCTTGGACTTTGGGGTTAATTTACTAAAGGCAAATCCACTTTGCACTACAAGTGCAGTTGGTGGAGATCCGAGGGGGGACATGCAAGGAAAAAAAAACCACCATGTTTGCGTCTACATGATTGGATGTTAAAATCACCAGTGCTTGCCCTTAGATTTTCAGCGACTACACTTGTATTGCAGAGTGGATTTGCCTTTAATAAACCCAAAAATACCTAATAATTTGGGGTGTACTCAACAAAGTGCTAGAGTGCAATTTGCCTAATGGGGACACTAGTTAGATTGACCTGTGTGTCCCCAAGGAAAGGCATTGGTAGGATTTTACACTCACATCCCGTTTGGCTATGTGACAGGAAGTGAAGCCAATTTTAAGAAATGGGACACAAAGCCCAACCTAAAAAAGACAAGCAGGGGTTCTAACACTCACTTAGTTTCCCTCAAATGCCCAAAATTAGAATAGGATTATCATGAGCTGGATTTTAGCTCAGTGCTCTAAATCAGTGGTTCTCAACCCTGTCCTCAAGTACCCCCAACCGGTCATATTTGCAGGTTTTTCTTCATCTTGCACAGGTGCTTTAAATCAGTCAATGGCTTGGTATTTTGGACAGCTATTTTAGCCTAAATAAAATTCCCAAAACATGTCATGTCGGGGGTTCTTGAGAACCGAGGCTGAGAACCACTGCGTTAAAATGGAAAATGGAATACTTACATCTCTGTAATTTCTTTCCTGGTGCCTATCCATGGCAGCATACGCACAATCCATGCATATGCTACCATGAAGGCACCAGGAAAGGAACAGACAAGTCACACATTTTTGGGATTTGCTATGCCAATCAGCCTAGTTAAGCTGCAGCTGGGAAATGTGTTGCATGAAAAGTAAAAAAAAAAAACCCAAAAACACACACAAAACATAAAATTTGCTACAAATTTTATTGGTCAACAAAACAGGACTTGGAAAAGAGCAAGGAAAGCAAAAAAACACATGCATGTTAATTTGAGACACTAACAGAATATGGTCAACATGAGTTAAAAGTACTGCGCCCACAAATGGATATCTATTAAGGATTTAAACATTAGTTATAACATCTTGAGAACGTTTTTGTAAAATAATGCAGCACACACAATTAAATCAAAGTGAACAACCTACAAATGACACACATTAACAACAAACATATTTCAGGGGAAAATATCACCCACCCAAAAAAATACAATAAACCAAAGTAAAAAAAAAAACTTGTTTGAAAACACATCTGTTTTGCAAAGACATAACAAACAAAATACAAAGAGAAAATACATGTGTTTCAAAGTTGATAAGGACACTCTCTTGCTGGCCCCACACACACAATCTTACCTCTTTTCAGGGCAAGGTAAAGAATGCTATCTGCCAGCTTTATATAACATAGGTTTGTGTGCTAATGAGGCAATTGAAAACACATGCACAGTCCATGACACACACAAAATGCAAGTTCACCCAATGTAGAGACAGAACTTCAAAGTGGGTACACCTGTTAAGGATGTCCTTAAATTACTAACCTCAAAAATACACTCTCTGAGCATGCCTAGAAACATCCAAGTACTGTTCACACACAAAAAGCACAAAAAAAACTAAAGTCCCTGAGCATGCCCAGACCAACCCAAATGCATTTCACACACCAAAAGGCACAGGAAAAAAGCAAAGTCCCTGAGCATGCCCAGACCAACCCAAATGCAGCTAGCACAAAATAAGTCACGCCCTTGTCCAAAAAACACATCATCCAGCATGTCCTTAATTAAGGTTAAGAAAAAGGAAGGTGGAAAAAAGTACTGGACTGCATCAAAAACGCACCAAAAACGTATCATAAACGTACTGGATCGCTTTAAAAACGCACATGCAGAAAAGCATCTGGACTGTGTTTCTATGGAGTGAACTAGCCCTAAATCTAATAACTTGGGGGGGGGGGGGGTACTCTGCCTGTAAAGTTATGCATCTGTAGCATGTATGCTGCTTCAAAGATGTACGGCTTTAGTGAAAATATACAAATCGACATTGCAGCTGCAAGATTTTAACACAAAACCAAAAATAGCCTGCCCCCCAATACATACAAGGCCATTTGGGGCTGTAAAGGCTTAAAATGAGAACCCCTCACGTGAAAAATACCACCCCAAAATCTAAAAATATTGTGCCCCTCCCACACACTAACAAACCCCTAGCCAAACACACAGAAAGCCAGCCCATGAAAGGGGGGTGTATGCTTGGGAGCAGAAGGGGCTCGGGCACCCCAAAAGTCAACCACCATGTTCCCATATTCAGGGGGACAAGGGCCTCTTCCACACAACCCTAGGCTGGGGTTGTGGGGGGCTGCAGACAGGGGGCTTTACAGAACATAGTAAGCCCCTTTAAACTAGTGGGTACAAGGTGCTTTGTGGTTGGTATTGGGCTGAGCCCAACATGCCCCAAAGGCAGCCAGCTATGTTGAGTGCATGTGGCCTTGAATGGTTCGGGAGGGAGTTGGGCGATCGCTCTTCTCGCCCCTTTTCTAGCTGGCCCTGTTGTTTGCTCTGAAAAAGGATGTGGTTTTGATTGGTGAAGGCAGCTCACAGCCTTTGGAGAATAGAGTGGAGTGTGGAGTTCCCCTTTAAAAGCAAAAGCTAGCCCCAAAGTCTTATATGTATTAGATGGAGGAGACAAGACTATTGGAGTGTAGAGTTCCCCTTTAAAAGCAAAAACTATCCCAAAGAAAACATATGCATTAGAAGGGGAGACAAGAGCATTGGAGAATGGAGTGTAGAGTTCCCCTTTAAAAGCAAAAGCTAGCCCAAGGAAATCATATGCATTGGAGGGGGGAGGTTAAATGCCTTTTTAGGAGGAGCTAGAGTAGAGAGAGTCTTTTTGAATAATTTTAACAAGGTACCAGGGGCGGATCCAGGGGGGGCAATTGCCCCCCTCGAGAAATTTGTTGCCGGCCGGGTGACATAGCGGGCGGCTCCTTGGGCGACATAGCGGGCGGCTCCTTGGGCGGGTGACATAGCGGGCAGCTCCACGGGCAGGTGACATAGCAGGCGGTTACGATAGCGGGCGGGCGGCACGGTTTGTGGGCGGGCCGGGCTGCCAGGTGGCTCAGTGTGTTGGCAGCTGGCCAATCAGTTAGCCAGGGGCGGGGGAGCAGAGAGATGAGATCATCTCTCACCGCCAGCCCTGCATCCCTGCAGTAACTTCCGCCCTCATTGGGCAGGCAGCAGAGAGATTACATTATCTCTCTGCTGCCTGACTCAGTCTGGGAGTCTGGGACACAGCAAGAGACAACCAAAACACCACCTCAACAGGCAAGTGACAATCCACAAGGTATGGCAGGTGATGTGGCAAGTGACAATCCACAAGGTGTGGCAGGCGACGTAGCAAGTGACAATTCGCAATGTGTGGCAGGTGATGTGGCAAGTGGCAATCCACAAGGTGTGGCAGGTGACGTGGCAAGTGACAATCCACAAGGTGTGGCAGGTGACGTGGCAAGTGGCAATCCGCAAGGTGTGGCAGGTGACGTGGCAAGTGACAATCCGCAAGGTGTGGCAGGCGACGTGGCAAGTGACAATCTGCATCTGGTGGCAGGCAAGTGACAATCCACAAGGTGTGGCAGGCGATGTGGCAAGTGACAATCCGCAACGTGTGGCAGGTGACGTGGCAAGTGACACACTCAGGGCTACCACTGATTCTGCATTATAGTGAGTTGAACTTTTTCACTTTATATTACAATGTAATTATAGAGATAATGCGCTTCAATCATCCTAATACTGTAACAACCATGGTGCCGGAATGATTGAAGCGCCAACACCAGCCGTTTCCCCGATAAATTACCCACAAAAAAAAAACAGGCAGTGCCCCTCCTGAGACTAGACTCTGGATCCGCCCATGCAAGGTACATGTCACATGTTGGCAACGTAATATGATAACATGACCTGTGTGCAAATATCCTTAAAAAAACACATAAAAGTGAACCAGCGTAAAAAAAAAAAAAAAGGTCAAGTCCCGTTCAACCCACGTAAATGCATTTATGTTGCTTGACATTTACTAAGATTTTGCTGGCGCAGTGAGCCAATGCATTTGAACATGCGCAAATGCCGTTGGTGCATGCGCCGTTCATAAATTGAACTCATGCAGTTCTAAATGTACTTGCAGGCACAGCAGGCTTGTTTAGAAAAAGTTACTTTCTCATTCTATTTTGGGCATATTTGTTACTTGGGCAGTTATTACTATACTTCCTCACATCACCCCACATCACCCCCATAATATTGGCACATCCAGCTTCTTCTAATCTTGAGTTGAATATGCCCTGTGCCATGTCCATAGTGACGCACTGATCTCCTCCTCCCGTGCGCCGAGATTACTATAGTAAATAGGGAATAGCGCTGTGTTACCGGCGCAAACGTTTCGTAAATACCAAAACGTACGTTGCGCCTCGGCGTGCGCCTCAACTCATGGCGCAAATGGTTCGTAAATCAGCCCCAATGTCTTTTGGAAAAAAAACACAACATATATCTTTGTCCATCTCTTCTTACAGTCCAGGATGGTATCCCTCAACCATATGGTCATTGCTCTAATGTTGGATTTTGTTTCAGAATAAAACTTTATGAACTGTGAGAATTAGCATGGTGCACCTATAATTTCATATTTTCATTTTTTAAGTAATCTTCTACAAGGGTCTCTACATAGAATTTGGTGACAGTCTCCCAATTTGGCCTTTTTTGGTCAGAATGGGTGAACGTATGTCTATTTGGCAAAGCACAACGCCCCCAATAAGCGTTTTCAAGGAAAAAAACAATACTGCAGGTTAAGAAATCACTGCCCAATCACTGTTCTTTTCCCCGATGCCAGGACTTTCTGCATGTTGCTCCTTTCCATCCTTCTACTTCTCCCAGAGTGCTCCTGTTTTAGGAAGTAACTGGCTAAGGCAACATTACGTTCTCTATAGTCTATGGCTGGCTTTAAGAAGCCACTCGTGCCCTTCCATTGTGTCCAGGTGATAAAAGCCAAGTGCAGTTGTTTATTAACTGCCAGAGAAGTAGGCAATTCAGTCTCTGGTGTGGAAAATTGCCGTGAGAAAACAATGAGTTCTCAGAATTCCATTCTCTTTCCCAGGATGATTCCTCAAAGGGAAAACAGAGAATCTTATCAGGAAATCAGAAGAAGCACCTTCCTTTATCTAAAGGAATTAGCATGTAATTACATAGCCAGCCCATTCCATGATAGTATCTAACGAGACCTGATGCCTGCTCCGCTGACTAATCACAGCTAATTATAAACTATAACTGTGTTATTCCAGGTTCCAAAAAATCAGATCTAAAGCTGATCATACACTAGCAGAATTTTGTTTGAAAATGTCCATTTTAAATGAACATTTGTTCCATTTTCTAATCATTAATGGGGCGAAGTAGATGCTAGCAGCGAGAAAATTCAAAGGATCAGAATGGAAACTTTTTCTATCAGGAACAAGTTCCTGATAGTGAATATGGTTTTTGTTCAGGAAATTCCATTCACTCCAAAACTAAATATTAAAAGCAAAGTTTTGTGAAGTACAATATTTGTAAAGTATTCGTATTTGTACGAATGTTTGAAAATCCACTAGCGTATGGCCAACTTTAGGGCACGCATATACAAGCAGAACTCAAATGGATAACGATGACATAGACTTATCTCCAATTTTTTAAAATGAACATTTATACTGGCCATACACATAGTAATTTCAGCAACTTTCAAACAGCTTTTGTTTGTTACAGTCACAGTATAAGTAAGCCACACCACACGTTAGCCCTGGGGTGCAAATGCAACTTTGATCAATAATGTTAATTGAAAGCCAATTAAATTGGGGTGTGTCTTTACTTGTATTGGAGGAAACAAGGAAGGCAAGTCCTCCATTTGGTCTGCATGCACAGCAGATGTACACCTGAAATGGTCAAGGCCAATATATTTCAACATAAAAAGAAACAGAAACAGAAAAGCGCCTCTGAGTGCAAAGTTTAATATGCAGTAATATAAAATATCCAACACTTACATCAAGGTAAGGAATGGTGTGCTCATGAGAGATCAATTGTCCTGTGGGATCCTCTACAACGTCTATAGCAGTGATGGCGAACCTTGGCACTCCAGATGTTTTGGAACTACATTTCCCATGATGCTCCACTACACTGCAGAGTGCATGAGCATCATGGGAAATGTAGTTCCAAAACATCTGGGGTGCCAAGGTTCTCCATCACTGGTCTATAGGGTGTCCTGGGTGAGCGGTGAATCCAGCTGCGGGAGCCACAATGAACCAAAGAGGGAGCCGGCTGATCCTTGTATGTATTTAAATCTCGCTCCTTCCTTTTCCCTGTACACTTGAGAAAGGAGCGTGCATGCTCTGTACGAGCTTTGCGCATGCTCTGAAACACGTTGTGGTTCCTCTACACCCTGCTGACGTCACACGCTCATAAGCGTCCCTCCCTGAGCTGATGATCTCCATCTCCTTCAGCCATCCACAAGGATCAGCCGGCTCCCTCTTTGGTTCATTGTGGCTCCTGCAGCTGGATTCACTGCTCACCCAGGACACGCTATAGATGTTGTAGACAATCCCATTCAAACAGAATAAATTGAAACCTTCTGGTTGCTCTTAGTTGGAGGGGCCCCTCCCAAATGTCAAGTAGCAGGAAGGTTTGGCAGAGACTGTGCACCCTGGTGTCCATGATAATTGACCCTCCTATCAGGCAGCCTGGGTGGCAGGCAAAAGCAGTCTCTATAGAATTTTCACAGTGTCATTGAGGAAAACCACCCAAGCCCTGCCCTGTCCTCTGCAGTCTTGGTGGTCGGCTCCATGTGGGCTGCACTACACAGCAGTCCTTCCTCACACATAGAACCCAGGGATCTGGCAAACTCCTCCAAACATCCCCCTCCCCTCTGACTGAGACTGAATAGCTCCTGGCAGGCTGACCTGCCTTTACAGCCAGGACCCGGTCTCTGTGAATGGCACGTCCCAAGCTCCATTCTTTGTTAATGTCCTTGAATCAGGCCCAAACTTCACTCTCTGGCACCCGGAGCGGTTTGGGAACATGCAGAAATTCCCAAACCAAATCATCCTCCCACTGTCCCCGTGAGCTATCAATGATGTTCATGGGCTGGGTTGGGACATAAGGATAATCACAGCCCCACTCCAAGGCAACCCTTCTTTGTACGTCCCGCTGGAACCTTGAGAGCCGGGGTAGCTCCTTAACTTTCCCTCTTCCAGGCAGGACGCAGGCATCTGAGGCCTTGATGGCCCATTGTCTGTAGGTGGGTGCCCTGGTCTGGGTTGTGGAAGGCTGATTATGAAAAGTTCTGCTGGAACGTATTGGGGTCCATGCTGGGGCCTGTGGTTACTCCAGTGTATCAGGTGAGGTATCAACAGGTAGGGAATCCCCGGTCTCCCATTCTTCCTCACTGGAGCCCTCTTCAGGGGAAGACCAAGAGAACAACTTCTCCAGTGACCCGAACCGCTCCAACACTCTGTGTGAACCCCAATCAATGACCCGGCCCTCACTCACCACATCCAGCTCACCTGTAGTTTTTCCTCCCTGCTCCCTTCCGGATGGGCACAGCAAGGGTCTTACTGGAGGCAGACTCCTCAGGGGTATCAACTGGAGGCAGCATACTGACTCCTGCAACCTCCGGGCCCCTGGCCAAGCCACAGGTCTTCACAGCAGACTCTGTTTCTCTTAAGTCCCTGAACTCTGGGGTGGATGCACCTGTTGGACGCTCCTCTCCATCACTGGCAAGTGATCCCTGGCCCTCTCCGGCCCTCCAAGTGTTTTGTCCTGCGGCTGCAGCGTGCAAAATCCCGTGAGCGGATGGATATTGTAATATCTTGCCTCTCGCTGCACCGGCCCTAAGCGGGTTAGTGGATCCCCACAGTGACCGCACTGGGCCCAAGTGCTGACTTCTATGGTCGGTAAATGGCATCTGGAACATAGCATGCACAGCCGCTCCGATCACTCCCAAAGCGAGTCCCCCACAAAGTTCTAAGCGGATGCGTGGACGCGTATCACGTGGACCACGTGATATTGTTGATAAATTTGTTTCATATTGCAATAACAATATCTTTGGTATCCAATTCACCCATGTAGTAGATGCCAATTCCCTGGTGTTCTTGGACCTTGAATTGGGTAGTGATGGAGATGGGTAACATCACATCTAAAACCCACTTCAAGGAAACTGCTGGCAACTCCTATTTGCATCAGAGGAGTTGCCACCACCCCCAATGGAAAGTTAACATACCCTACAGTCAATTCTGTAGGCTACGCATGAACTGTGGTAACATTAAGGACTATGATGACCAGGCAATCATACTGTCAAAGAAGTTTTTGGAACAAGGATATGCAGATCATCATATCCAAAAGGCAAGGGACCGATATAGAGAAGGCATCCAGAACAAGAACATGATTAAATCTGCTAAAGATCAACATGATATTCTCTTTATCACAACATTTAATGATCAGAATTGGGCTATTAAAAGAGCTGTCCAAAAGCACTGGCCAATCTTGGGGCAGGACAAAACACTTGGAAAAATCCTCCCCAATAATCTTCGGGTAGTGTTTCTACGAGCAAAAAATGTGAAAAGTCTAATTGCCCCTAGTTGTCTCAAAGATAAACAAAACTTTAAAATGCAAAACATTGCTCAATTCCTCAATTCTCATCACCAAATGTAAAGTGGGTAAATTCATATCCCACGACCAGAAGTCATTTAACTGTAAAGATGGCCGCACCATCTACATTAAAAAATTCATATGTTGCAATACCCAGTTTGTTATCTATGGGTTGAGGTGCCCTTGCGGATACCTTTATGTAGCTAGAATGGTGCGGGCAATGAGAACCCGGTTTGGTGAACATCGTAGGTTCATAGAAAAAAAGGTTGAGAAGCACAGTGTGCCATGTCACTTCAAACATAAACATGATGGCAGTACTATAGGGTTGGAACTATTTGGTATAGAATCTATACCTATGACCATCCCGGAAGGTGAACGTTTTGTTATGTAAACGTGAATCTTTTTGGATTTTTACCTTAAACAGTATGACACGGGGAGGGTTAAACTAAGAACTTGAAATAGGTACCCTTATATAATCATTTAATAATACCCTATTTATAATAAATTTCATATGTTGTTGTTTAGCCTATTATGTTTTTTTTTTTTTTTTTTTTCTTTTTTGTTTTTGTTTTTAGTCTTTATTTTTATCCATATTATTTACCAATGTATATTTAGTTCACACTTTTGTTATGTCTTATCGGACCATTATGACATCTGATAGGGGTTAGTCTCCCCATGAGACCCCACCACATATATCCACATATATATATATATATATATATATATATATATATATATATATATATATATATATATCATAAACATTGTGGTACATTATAACAATTTGTGGCAATATGGTGTATATTTTCTTCAAAGCCTAAAAACTACACAATATGTTATACATATAAAATAATTACTATGAATTAATTCTCATATTTTGATATATTATGACCCTTTAGATTTCTTTGATATGATATTATATTACGCACTATGTATTGATT
This sequence comes from Aquarana catesbeiana, assembly GCF_042186555.1. NCBI lineage: Eukaryota > Metazoa > Chordata > Amphibia > Anura > Ranidae > Aquarana > Aquarana catesbeiana. The sequence goes on along the minus strand of NC_133324.1, from coordinate 903,649,267 downwards.
GAAATGTATGACTATACTCTTGTAGCGTGTTTCTTTGTTGTTGATGACAATAACCTATATATATTATGTCTTGTTTTATATTGTTTATGTTTTTTATATATAAGTACCTTGTGAATAAGTGCTTTAAGAGATTTTAACTATATTTGATAAGATAATTCTTGTCATTTTTAACAATTGTATTAAAGTTAGTGTAATCTATCCATATTGAGCTATACAAATATTAGTTTCAAGGTGCTGTTGCTATATAACCCCTCTGTTTTTTAGATATTTTATGTTGTTTAACCCGTGCTCCTGGTCTGTATGATGCCATTGGCTTACGGTGTGGAGGGGCGGGGGCTCTAGCGTATAAGATCACCATAATGGATGAGGGCGTTACCTGAAGGAGGCCACGTCTCTGAAACATGTTGTCCTAGCAACCGCACTAAGCATACTAGAGGAGTCAGCTACATCACTGTGCATCCCCTCCCCCGGCCACAAGTGACACTACGCAGCGCCGGCTGCTCCGTGCGAGTGCTCTGAGTGGCGTGTGTTACCAAGAAGTAGGCGGCCTGTGTTTACAGTCATCTCCCATCTCGCTGTGAGCCAACTGATCATTGCAGACCAGGAGAGGAGGCTCCTCTGGATATGCTGTTGTATACCGGATGTGTGTGAATGCAACCCTCAATCTTTATATAATGAATTTCATCAATGAAACAATATCACACTAGGGCTGGCGTGCGCTCTCTCTTGCTTTATATACTTTCAGATTTCTGTCTGCCACCCAGTGGACTTGTAAGAGAGCTGCAACACCTAGAGCAGAGTATATACATTCAGACTGCTTACTGTTGGAAAAGGGATAGTGGGGACAGTGCTGTATTTGGTTTGTTTTGAGTGTGTTTGGACTAAGCGGATGCTGGTATCAATCAGCACCCGGTCCTGCACATCAGATAGTCGCTGCATAGCGGGCACTCTCTGGTCACCCTCCGCCATCTTCCTCCGCCTTGTGTCTGGCGCGTAGCATGCTGAGTTCTTTTTAGTCCTCCGCTGGGGCGTGACTCCGCCCACACACTCGTTGGTTCAGCGTGCGAGGAAGTGTAAACAGACATTTGCAGTGTGGGCCAGAGTGACACCTGGTGGCAGGCACTGTTGAATTGCAGGCACTGTTCGGGTTTAGTTTAAAACTGCGTCACAGAGCGGACTGAAAGCAGGCAAACTATACAGCGACCACCATTAACAAAGTAAAGTCTCTCCTCCATGATATCCTACTGTGTGGGGTTGACCGTGCAACATCCCGCCAAAGACACCCCCTCGTTGCATACCGTTACTAGGGGCAACAGCAGACGTCCACAACTCCCTTTACTGTGTTAAGCAGGAATGGATTAATAAAGTCACAACATTTTTTTTCTCTGCAATGCAGTGAGCAATGCCCGCGCCATGCAGAGTGCTGGATATATTTGTAATCCGGAGCGTGATCGCTCGCCGTGGTTGCCACGGGTGATAGCACGAGGTTACAGTCACTGGTTGCAGGGCTTTTTCTTGGTAGTGAGTGTCCATTAAAACAACTGAGTGCAAGGGCGTGATGGCAGCACTGATCCTGGATGGTTGCTATGGACAACGACAGGTGGCAAAAGTCAATTTTAGAGCAAACATAGTCTTTTTCCCTAGTTGTACCCCAAAACTTGGCAAAACAGGCAAAGTCTTCCTTGACATTTTACGGTTGCTAAGGGCGACGGCCAGTGGGTTAACTGTGAAGGCAGATCTCGGTGGGACCTCCAAGTGTAGCCATGGTGTTAGCACTACTGACAAACAATCCGCCAAATCACCCCACTGCCAGACATCATGCATCCTTTCCAGAGACAATGAACAGTCTTTTGCAAGCTTTGTTTTTGTTGTTTTATTGGGGGGTACAACTTGGATAGGGAATGAGATATGGGATGCCCATAGAATTAATCATTGCCATCATATTTACAGATTTCAGTACACTTTGATAATAGTTAGAGCCTGAAGATTGAATGTGCATACTTGACTAAGTAGAAATCTTCTTCTGCAGCTCCCTGCAGACTGCTACTCCCTCTGCATCTCCATGCAGACTACTTTTCCTAAGAGTTTTCCATCCATCACCGTGTGAGGGACAGAAACATCACTTTTGACTGTGTAAAAGTAATGGTCTTAGATCTCTTCACCTCCTGCCTAAACTTGTTTCCCCTTGCTCAACTGGTTTCCTCCTGCACAACTTGTAATGACATTTGAGATATAACACATCCTCTTCTAATGGTTATGAAGAACTCACTCTGAATAAGCCCCTCTACTGGCTCTGGTGACTCGCTGCTACTAGGCCTGAGGCCTGCAGAACCTCTCCCCGAAGGCCTAGTAGGTTAAAGTCTATTTTCTAGGAAATGGACTACTGTTCCCAGCCAGCCCAACTTGCAAACCATGTGCCAGCCGGCCACACTGATTTGACACACATCCCCACAGTCTCCTCTCTGATCCAGGACTCTTCACCATCCATCGTGTGCATGATAAAGACTCTGCTAGTGACTGTGTAGATGCAGAGTTCCCTTCCAGATTCCCTGGCACCTCCAGCCATCCACTGTGTTAACACTCACATACCTTCCAGCCCTGAGTCCTAGATGAGGAACTTGCGTTCCGACAGCTACTCCTGCCCCTCTGCTCCAGGAGTTCCCTGCCACCAATGGTGTGGTGACAGAGACATTGCCAATGACCGTGTAGAGGCCATGTTCCCTCACAGTTCTCCCCGGGCCTCCTCCTGCAATCGCTACACCCCCCCAGGTGGGGGTGTGCTCCTGCGGCTGGCTAGCACTCCATTCCTCACATCACCTGGTCGACTACTCCTCCCCAGCAGCATGTCACCTCAGTATATATAGGAGGCTTGCCCCCTGCCAATGCCAGTTAGGGATTGGTCAGAACTCCCACATGTGCTGCCTACCACTCCAGCTCTAGGCCCAGCCTCCTCTTTCAGAACATTCTCCCTGGAAGCAGGGGAGGTGCCTCAGAACTGAAGTACAGGTGGTCACACCCACTGCTACTCTAACCTCTCCCAGCCCCCAGATCAAAACAGCTTGCAGCATAGGCCTGCCTAAATTTGCCTGTGCTGAACAACCTAGTAAAATAACCCTTACTAGCACCTACCTTCTGGTAGAGGGTGCTACACATAGATAAAAAAAAAAGGGTTTTTGTTTAAAAGTTTTTTTAAAGAGTCTTATGGAGGAAGTCCATACACTTGTGTCAGCTACTGATCCAGATTGCAGCCCACTCTGTAGTAAACAGATGAAAAGAAGAGAAAGAAGCGCCACTAAGTGTAGTATTAGGTACAATTTATTATAGCCCCCATATTTGGTTACTCACAAGAGGTAGATATAATATAGGCTCTTTATCAAGGTAAACGCTGGGGGGGGTCTGTCCGTATGCTCCTCGTGCGTTGAGTAGACTGGATGTCTCACTCTGTGGGGAAACGGGGGTTGTGGATGGGGGAAGTCCTCTGAAGTCCTCTCACTGTTCCGGAATCCAAGATGGACCACGACGCAGATGGTACGAGGGGTTCTGATGTCACAGGTCCCAGAATTCCATGCGACGCATTTCGGAGCATGCACCTGCACATGCTTGCACATGATTGGATGATGGAAGTCACCTCAGCTTCTGCTCATTTACTAAGCTCTGAGGCAACTGCACTTTGCAAAGTGCACAGTCTATTTGCCTTTAGTAAATCAACCAGAAAGTCTTCAATGGGCTCTGAGAGACTGACCTGAAGCAAGCGAGGAGATGTAGGGATTGATTTACTAAAGGAAAATAGACTGTGCAGTTGCTCCAGAGCTTAGTAAATGAACAGAAGCTCTGCAGGCTTCCATCATCCAAGCATGTGCAATCAATAATGCTGTTTTTTTTCAAATTTCCTTACATTGATTGGATATTCTCTGCAATGTGAAGCTTTACCTCATTTACTAAACTCTGGAGAAACTGCACTTGTAGAGTGCACAGTCTATTTGCCTTTAGTAAATCAACCCCATAGACTTCTGATACATTTTTCTGACAATAATTTTCAGAATGCATGTCCCAAGTCATTGATTCAAACTAAAGCAACTAGAACTAGACAAGGTGTGCTTCCTTATGTGCCAACTAAAACTTAACCTTTATTGTAAATCATAAAAGACATGTAACTGACCATAACAGGTATACCTATAGGGTGAGGTCAATGCCACTATATATGAACCAACCTTCTATCTCTATGTGGTAATATTAACATCTACCAAGTTTAATTGATGAAACTTCTCTTTATATATATACATATAGACAATATGAGGGCTATTATCTCCTTTTACATTCAATATAAAGGCTCCAGGCTGTTTATAGGATATATAAACTCAAGATCTACTCACCAACATCAACTAGTATAAAGAGATGGGGGTACATGAGTCTCTCCTCCTGTCTATTGGCCATATATAAGAAGGGAATGAACAGAAAAAGGTGAAAGTATACTGGTAAATATTGTTTTATTGAAGATGTAGGCTATCTGTCTTCTGCTCTATGAAAATATCTATCCCCCAGATATGTAATACGGGTACACTCATCCATGTGGACACAAATAACCACTAATGGACGATCCCCACATATCATCATATTCACAAAAAAGCTTCTCTATTGATCAAGACTGCATTGACACAAGGCATATATCACTCCACAAGGTTAAATCTAAGGGATAGATAATTTTATAGGACAGAAGACAGACAACCCACATCTTCAGTAAGACCGTATTTACTAGTATACTTTCTCTTTTTCTGTTCATCTCATTTTTATATGTGGCCAATAGATGGGAGCAGAGATAGATGTACCCCCATCTCTTTATACTAGTTGGTGCTGGTGGTAGATGTTGTAGACGTTGAGTTAATATGTCCTCTAAACAGCCTGGAGCCTTTATATTGAATGTAAGAGGAGATAATAACCCTCATATTGTCTATATGTATATATCAGGAGAGGTTTCAATATTACCACATAGAGATAGAACGTTGGTTCATATATAGTGGCACTGACCTCACCCTATAGGTATACCTGTTATGGCCAGTTACATACCTTTTATGATTTACAATAAAGGTTAAGTTTTATTTAAGTGGCCTTTTGGTGCATAGGGAAGCGCACCTTTATCTAGTTCTAGTTCATGTTTTCCACAGTTAAGTGTTAATAATATCACAGGCTTTTGTATATATGTAAAGTATTAAAGCAAGGCAAAGCCAGGCAACTAGCAATTTTAGAAAAAGGCCTACCATATTTCTTACATGGCAGAGTTTGTTGAAGGTATATACTGGAAATGTGTGGCTGCAGTGCCCACGACTTTCCATAGATGGCTCCATACAATAGAAGTTCCTGGCTCTCTGAGATCTACGATGTCTAGAAAATGTGTGATCACCCAGCAGGCTCAGAGTCTGAACACCTTAACAGAAAAGATTTCAATGCATTGCAAATAAAATGTGCACCAGGAAGGTTTTATGTTCAAGCTATATAGCAGATAAAAAAACATCTCTCTTTGGTGTAGGCTTATATCTTTGGCTTTATAGTAAATTAAAATACTATCAGTGGCAATACATAAATACAAGCAATGCAAAATTCCAAGCATGGTTGCAATAGGCTAAGTATCAGAAATTTTTGAGCCTCTTACACAGCTTTAGGTCTGGCTACCCCCCCCCCCCCCCCCCCGAGCCTGACCACCAACATTCCCCAGGGCTTGCCCGTGGGCCATCCCACTGAATCCAAACACCAGCCACCTCAATCCTGTGTATATGCCAGCCCCCCTCACACCGGTATATATGTCAGCCCCAGTCCCCCCCACCACACCTGTATATATGCCAGCCCCCCTCACACATATATATCAGCCCCACACATACACAACTCTGTAAACACACAAGTCCCTGGCCCCTCCCTATACACAAACATCCCCCTCCCTTTCCTTCACAGCCCCTACTTGTAAAGGAAATCTTCCTACCTAGACCCAGCTCGTTTTCACAAAGCTGACACTTTGCTGACACAGAGGAGCACAGTACAGGCAGCTCGCACGAGGGGTGCACATGCACATAGTAGCCAGAGGTGGCAGTAAAGAGCTTGATGTCTGAGCTCAATGACACAGAGAGCAGCAGAAGCTGCAAGATCGTTTAAATAGTGCACAACACGGCTCCCTTTCACCCGTCCTGCCTTCTTCTGGCCCGGGCAGGCCCCTCGGGCCTCGGGGCCCCTTACAGTTGTATCCGCTGTGCACCCCTGATGGCGGCCCTGATCACAGGGGTTTTCCTATGCGTGGCTAGTGTTTTGCAAATGTTCAATTATCCTATCCTTTAATAAGAGAGGAGAGTACCTCACTGCTTGAAGACCCTATGGGGTTTCTCCCCACTACCTGGGCCCCCAAGAACTATAAGACTCAGGAGGATGTTGAACTATAAGTTTTGGGGGGTTTCTCCAAATATTATCAGTAATTGCAGGCTGCAAAGCTTACCTTTCGTTGTTTTTAGCTCATGGAGTGTCTTTAGTGGTCTAGTATAGGCAATTTTGCCTGGACAATTTAGAACTCCAAACAATTTGCTGCAGTCAACCTTGTACACTGCAGTAGAACTGCATCAGTGTTACTGATAGTGATATGATAACCTAGGGGCAGGCAACCTCGGCCCTCCAGCTGTTTTGAAACTACAACCACGACACATTGCAAGACCCTGACAATCACAGGCATGACTCCTAGAGGCAGAGGCATGATGGGATTTGTAGTTTCACCACAGCTGGAGTGCCGAGGTTGCCTACCCCTAGGCAAATGGCTGAATTTTAATAAGTTGTTACACAGATGTGAAAAATGTCAAGTTTAGATGCATACAGCATGTAGTTTTGTACATACTGTATCTAAAAGCAGCACTATAGGAATCAATGGTGTCACACACACAGCTGCGCTTACAAACGACAAACACGTTTAGAGGCATACCGACATAGTAGGACACAGCTGTGTCCGGGGCTGTATATATCTGTAGACTTAATGCATGTACACCTGTAAAATGCACCTATACATGAATAAAGTCATTAGAAGAATTGTACGCTTCTAAATGTGTGTACTTATGTGCATATTTTACACAGGATTTTCTGCTAGCTCTGGCACCAAGAACTTGCATTTTGTGCAAAATATGCAAATGACTGTGTAAATGAAGCCTTAGTATAAGGGAACCAATATGTGGTCAGCATAGTCATCCATTAAATAAAATGAAGTACCTCTTATCTCTTTATAGTCTTGTACTCCCTGCATTTTATTATGTGTTGTTGATTTTTCCTAGGAAATATTTTAAAATATAAAATTGTAAATTGTAAAAATGTTGCATCCATCTCTCATACTGCAGTGCTCTCTGCTGGCAGAGCTGAGTAATAGCCACGCCCCTCATCAGAAGTGTCTTCACACAGACTTGTCCTCCGGGTTCATTCCTCTCAAAGGAGGTCAGGGAACGGATGTTCCTCCGTCTCCTCTGTGTTCACCAATCCCAGCAGTTTACTGTGGAAGGGGCGGTCCTTTGCAGCACTGTAAAAGTGATTGGGTGGCTCTACAGCTGTCCAGTTCACTTTGTTTTAAGAAACAGCCAATGTCCACCTGTAAAAAATGACAGCTCTAGCCATGATCTTGGTATAACCACTTATTGTCAGGCTGCATTTATACGTACAGCGGTCTGCAAATGGTTAAAGTAAAGCTGCAGCCAGTTTTTTTTACATAAGGTGGGGAAAGGTTAGAACCCCTCAGGTTTAGGGAAGCTTTCCTTCACTTCCTGTGCCAATTAAGTGAGCAGAATTCACTCTAAAGCAGTGTTTCTCAACCTTTTTTCAGTCAAGGTACCCTTTAAAAATTATGGACAACCTCGAGGTACCCTTTAAATTTATGGATAGTCTCATGGCACCTTCCAAAATGATGGACAGTCTCGAGGCACCCCATTCTAAAATGTAAAAATGATTGTAATAGTTTTACATGATGCAGCAACATCCACAAGTCCAAGTAGGACATCCAATGTTAGAGGTGATTTACTCTTCCAAAGCAAATACAGTTTTGCAAACTGGTACTGACTAGTATTCCAGTGTTTCTCTTCTCCCTCCTGCAATTTTTCTCCATCACTCAGCTAATGTGACCCCAACACTGATGGAGCGAGCCAGGGGAGGGTCAAACAAGTGTGCTATGCAGGCAACTTGCATGCTCCTTATCAACTGATGACGCCATTGGCCAAGAGGATGCCGGCAGCTAGAAGGTTGCAATGATGCATAATGAAAACCTGTGACTTTGGGAGTTATTTACGAAAGGCAAATCCACTTTGCACTGCAAGTGCACTTGAAAGTACACTGAAAGTGCACTTGGAAGTGCAGTCACTCTAAATCTAAGGGGTAGATCTGAAATGAGTGCTGATTTTATCATCCAATCATGTGCAAGCTAAAATGCTGTTTTTTATTTTCCTTGCATGTCTCCCTTGGATCTACAGCGACTTTACTTCCAAGTGCACTTTCAGTGCAAAGTGGATTTTCCTTTAGTAAATAACCTCCTTAGTGTAACTAAAAGGCAGCCTTCATCCACACGCTGGCTTGTATACATTTTTAGGCCAATTTGTTGGCATTTTGTCAAGGCACCCCTGAAGAAACCTCAAGACACCCCAGCCTTAAAAAAGACTGCTCTAAAGTAAAATCCCACCTTTAATATTTACCAGAATGGGGGTCCTTATTGGATCATCCTTCAAGAGCCATGACATTTTTAATTTCCCCTGACGCTCACCAGGAAAAAATGTGAGGGTAGATCTTTCCAACAGGGACAACATTAAAACCTTAAACTGGTTCAAACCCTTTTTCATTTGAACTAAATCTAGGGTTTTACTTTAATAATTGGTAATAACAAAGAATCTGTGAAAAAAAAAGGAAAAACACTGTTGTAGGTATCTTCTGGGTCCTGTCGGATCTTTGCTTGGTGTTTTTTATTAGTCTCTTTAGGAATGAAGACCTCTGCTCCCAATGTACTACACTGCTGAGCGCAGGGCAAAGTACAAGGCTCAACCCTGTTACTCCGCATAGAGTGTCAGTTCTTTCTGGCCGGAAAGTATAGCAATTTGTCAGAGGATCAACACTTACCCCAGCTCCACCCATAAGAGATTCATTCTTTTTGGACCAGAGCTCTACACATGCTCACAGCCATTTTCAAAATGTAATTCTGATCGTAGGGAACACAGAAAATAGTACTTGTCTGCAAAATTTCATTTCTGAGATGTCAGTTGTAAATTTTGTAATTAAAGTATACATAAACAATGAACAGAATTAAAGAAACAACCCTTTTTATTGATAA